>NC_057807.1:252013731-252021663 GCF_018294505.1 Triticum aestivum
CGTCGCTCGTCGCTGTCACCCCGCGGCGCCGCTCGGACCCGCCCTTGTTGGACCGCCCTCCCCACCGAACCTCCTCGTCTCCTCCCCGAATGGCTTCTCCGATCCTCGCCGCCCGAAGCTCGACGCGCCTTCGCCTCGCCGTCCTCTCCGTCTTCGCTGTCGTCCCCACCTTCATCCCCAAGCCCCACTGCCTTGTACCCTACAACTACCTCATGAGGCCCTCCCTCCTTCTCCTCGGCCTTGCTCCCGCCGCACACCGGGCGCGCCCACGGCCAGGCACCCACGCCGCACGCGCCTGCGCCCGCGCACGTCGTCGCCCCGCAGCCATGCTTGTCGTTGCTCCTGTGCGCCATCAAGCACATCGCCGCACCCGGCCGAGGCGGCTTCCGCCCTGCTCCATCCGGCCGGACCCGCCGTCATGCCTTGCTTGCCTCCCACCGCTGCTGGCGTCGGCGGCAGCCTCTGCCCGCAACCACACGTGTCGCTCCGTCCCTGGCCACCGGCCCTATGCCGCTCCGCCACCGCCGCGCCCCGATGCTCCTCCGTCGCCGCCGCTGGCGGTCACCTGCCATGGGGCTGCCACCGGCTGTGGCCTCGCCCCCTTCTGGGCGGGTGCCCGATCGGTCCGCCCTGCTTTGCGCCCAGTGCCCGCTAAGGCCTCTGGCCGATGACACGTGGGGTCCACCCAAAAACGAAAAATAAATAAATGAAAAGATATAATAATTAAAACAATTAGTTAATTAATTAACCAAATGAATTAATTAATCTTGTTAATTAATCTGTTAACTACCTAATTAGTCTAACTAAAACTGTTAGTTAACTAGGCAGTCAATGACCCAAATGACTGGTCAACTTGGTCCCCCTGGCCCACATGTTAGCCCCTGTGTACACATGGTAGGGTACATTTAACTTTTTCTATTTAATTTAGAATTAATAATAATTTAAAAAAATGATTTAGGACTTTAAAAATTAATATAAAATAATCTGTAACTCGGTTGGGAAAACTTTGTACATGAAAGTTGTTCAGAACGACGAGACGAATCCGAATACGTAGCCCATTCATCAGCCACACGTCCCTAGCATAGAGAACATGCAATATTTCACCTTTGTTTCTTCTGTCTGAAAATGCGAAACACCGGGGATACTTTCCCGGATGTTTTCCCCCTCCGCCGGTACCCCCTATCCCTGCGTTAGATCACCCCTGGCACCGCGTATTGCCTTGTTATATTTTGTGATGCTTTGTTTGCTCCATATTTACTGTTTCTTCCCCCCTCTTCTTCTCCGGTAGACCCCGAGACCGGCGTTGATGCGATTGAGTACGACTACCTCACCGACGACCCCTCCTGCTTGCCAAAGCAACCAGGCAAGCCCCCCCACCCTTGATCACCAGATATCGCCTATTCTACCCTCTACTGCTTGCATTAGAGTAGTGTAGCATGTTACTGTTTCGATTAATCCTATTCTGTTGCATAGCTTGTCATTGTTGCTACATTTGTTGATACCTTACCTGCAATCCTAAATGCTTAGTATAGGATGCTAGTTTACCATTAGTGGCCCTACATTCTTGTTAGTCCGCCATGCTATACTATCGGGCCATGATCACTCGGGAGGTGATCACGGGTATATGCTATATATACATATACTATAGAGATGGTGACTAAAGTCGGATCAGCTTGTTGAGTACCCGCAGGTGATTCCGATGTGGGGGCTGGAAGGACAGGTGGCTCCATCCCGGTAGAGGTGGGCCTGGGTTCCCGACGGCCCTCAACTGTTACTTTGTGGCGGAGCGACAGGGCAGGTTGAGACCACCTAGGAGAGAGGTGGGCCTGGCCCTGGTCGGCGTCCGTGGTTACTTCAAAATAACACGCTTAACGAGATCTTGGTATTTGATCTGAGTCTGGCCACTGGCCTATACGCACTAACCAACTACGCGGGAAAGATACGGGCACTCGACGTCGTGGTATCAGCCGAAGCCTTCATGACATCAGCTACTGAGTAGCGCGCGCCGGATTGGAACATAAGCCTGCTCTTGTATTAAGGGGGCTAGTTCTGCTTCCGGCCGCCCTCGCAACGTGCAGGTGTGCAATGGGCGATGGGCCCAGACCCCTGCGCCATAGGATTTAGACCGGCGTGCTGACCTCTCTGTTGTGCCTAGGTAGGGTTGCAATGTGTTGATCTTCCGAGGCCGGGCATGACCCAGGAAAGTGTGTCCGGCCAAATGGGATCGAGCGTGTTGGGTTATGTGGTGCACCCCAGCAGGGAAGTTTACCTATTCGAATAGCCGTGTCCCTCGGTAAAAGGACGACTCGGAGTTGTACCTTGACCTTATGACAACTAGAACCGGATACTTAACAAAACACACCCAGACAAGTTCCACAGACAACCCGGTGATCGCTTTTCCACGGGGCGACGAGGGGAGGATCGCCGGGTAGGATTATGCTATGCGATGCTACTTGGAGGACTTCAATCTACTCTCTTCTACATGCTGCAAGATGGAGGCTGCCAGAAGCATAGTCTTCGATAGGACTAGCTATCCCCCTCTTATTCTGGCATTCTGCAGTTCAGTCCACCGATATTGCCTCTTTACACATATACCCATGCATATGTAGTGTAGATCCTTGCTTGCGAGTACTTTGGATGAGTACTCACGGTTGCTTTTCTTCCCCTTTCCCCCCCTTTCCCCCCCTTTCCTTTCTTCCTGGTTGTCGCAACCAGATGCTGGAGCCCAGGAGCCAAACGCCACCGTCGACGACGACTCCTACTACACTGGAGGTGCCTATTACTATGTGCAGGCCACTGACGACGACTAGGAGTAGTTTAGGAGGATCCCAGGCAGGAGGCCTGCGCCTCTTTTGATCTGTATCCTAGTTTGTGCTAGCCATCTTATGGAAACTTGTTTAACTTATGTCTGTACTCAGATATTGTTGCTTCCACTGACTTGTTTATGTCGAGCACTTGTATTCGAGCCCTCGAGGCCCCTGGCTTGTAATATGATGCTTATATGACTTGTTTTACTTTTAGAGTTGTGTTGTGATATCTTCCCATGAGTCCCTGATCTTGATCATACACGTTTGCGTGCATGATTAGTGTTCGATTGGATCGGGGGCGTCACAAGTTGGTATTAGAGCCGACTGCCTGTAGGAATCCCCCTACCATACTCCTTGGCCGAAGTCGAGTCTAGACATTGCAAAAGTTTTTACTAATATGGCTGTGTGTCTTACGGGCCCACGTCGCCATTTGGGTGGTATTAGGATCTTTTACTCCTCGTCTATACTCTGGGACTCTGATCTCTCTTCTATTTGGGTAAAATGATTTTACTAAATCTAATTCTAGGTTCTAGTAACTACTTCCTCCCGGAGAGCCATTCGATACAGGTGATCACCTGATGCAATAGAAGATTCCAAAGTTACTCTCCGATGTTCGCTCGATACTTTGTGCCATCTCTTTCACAATTCCATTCCATCGATAAACCCCAATGGAAGTATACTTGCCATTCATTCAATCATTCCCCGTTGATCTTGTTATTACAAGATACCCCGAAATTCTCCCTAATGTTCTGAGAATACTTGGTGCCTACTGCCTTGCTGTTCTTTGCCACATGAATACCCCTACGGATAATTTCTCGCACTTACCGAGTATCCACTCATCCCCAGTTGATTCATGTATGTCACCAATCTTCGAAATACCATCCGATCTTCCGAAAATCCTTAGCAGCCTATTGCTCTTGAAATTCTTGCTTGCTTACATTATGGTTAATCTCATAAGTCTAGTAATCTTATTTGCATCCTTTGTCACTATCATTTTGAGTCCGTTGATTCAATATGCTGCGGATGCTTACAATCCTCAGGATTTTATCCTTCCGGCTCAGACATCATTTTAAACATGAGCTGGATCTTGACCAATCAAATTGCCATCGATTGTGCTCCTAAGCCTACTCAACTTATCCATCCTTAATCAGAGTGTTTGCTCCTACTCTCTTCATTTGGAAATCATAATTCCTTTGCAATTGAGCTTTGAATTAGTTACTTGTTTCTATAATCCAATGTCCATGCATTGTTTTCTTCCTCTGTTGTGTGCCGATGCTCACATTAGCTTTGTTATGGAACATCAGATCCTTTGTTGAATTATCATCTGACAGTGTCCTTCGTATACAAAAACCTCGAGAAGTTCTTTCCCTAATATATAATGCCGTTGGTAAATCCTATTCTCTGATTTGGCCAACCATGCTCTACTTTTGAGCTGGTGTTATTTGCTCCTAAAGTTTGTGGTATATGTTTCTATGATGCCTCGATGGGTTGAACCTATGCCTTCCTTAATCTATGTGAACCCGAAAGATTTCACGGGTAATACTTATCTGGTATTGCACCAGGTAAAACTTTCAACAACTAATGTCATTTTCGAAAAGCGAGAGGTGAATGGAAGGTTATACATTGAAGAAGTGGGAGTCGACCTTGAACTTGTGTTCATGCCCATGGACCTGATGTGGAACTTATCATGGAAGCTTCTTGCAAAATATTTAATCATTTGGGTAATTGTTTCGGTGTCATTAAATTGGATCCCCTGCAGCTATGGTTCCGACCATATTATTCTTCTTTGATCCCATTTCTCAGACAAGTTAAATCGCTTGTCTTCTGCAGATCAATATGCCTGCCCAACCTCGATTCTGCTCTACCTTCGAGTATTCCCCTATGGTATCTCAAGAATATCACGGAACTACATAACTTCTTATGATTTCTTCCTCAACTATTATTTCTCACTGATTCCAATTTTCCACGGGTTCTGAGTTGTTAGACACTCAAGGACACTAATAGCTGAATCGAGTCCGTCATGCGATTCAACAACACTTAGTAAACTTCATTGCTTACGAGTTTGTACTCGATCATGTCATTCCCAGCCGATTCACTACATCATCATCATCATCATCATGCTAAACCTTGACTGTGTTACCTGGTCCTTATTCTCGGAACACAACTTTCGACGATTAGCTAAGCTTTCGCCAATTTCCTTGTCTTATCGTTTCACCTTGAACAATAAACTTGACCCCGAGTTTGTGCCATATCTGTGGCTCCAATAATCTTTTGCTGCATAAGTCCTTTTGCTTGATGCAGTCGATGTTCAATTGCTTCTTTGTGGAGCCTCTCGACAAAATGTGTCATGATCATCATCAACATTTTGACTCCTTTTAGAATATCAATCGAATTCATGATGAAAAATACCATCCTTGCCCTCGATGATTTGTGTTATCATCAGCCACTTTATTGCCTTCCCTCCAACACAAACTTGTTCGTGTTTTGTGTTATACCTTGAGTTCCTTGCTATCCAACATTTGTTCTTTACCTTGGAATGTTACCACCTTTCATGTCAAGAATGTCATGGGAATTTTACCACCTCTTGAGAATTCTTGATACAAGTAAGACTTCTCACCATCACCATTCCTTCTTGGTCCCCGTGTTGTTTCCAACCAAAAAACCGTCAATTGAACTTGGATGTGCAAATTCAAAACTTCTAGTGATCCTATTGTTTTGAAGTTAATGGTCGATATTTCATTCTTAGACCATTGGTTATCGAATCACCATTCTAACACTGATCATGCTACCTAAGCCCATATTTTGGTGCACCTTTCAACCAATGTTTAACTGTGTATGCATTCCTCGAGCATACACCATTATATCATTTGATCTGACAAATGTTATCTCCTTGTTCACATAATTGTGGAAATCCATCCTTTGGAACTCTCGATGAATTGTTGTTGAGTTCATCAGCCACCTCCTCATCCTCTCCTTGGTTTACTGGTGAACTCTTGTTTTGGAACTCGCTTCCAAAGTTCATTTCCCGAAAATCTTGCAACTCCATCTCATCAAATTGTGTTGCACCCCTTCCTTCTCACGCATCATGAGTCTGAGGTATCCTGACACCAATCAGAACTGAATCTCGGTCAGATATGATGGTTGGGACATTTTCCAAAAGCCGTAACATTGGACTTTGTACAAACCAGTAAGGTGATGTCATGCCTAGCCCACCGGGCTGGAGGACCCATTGATATAGTTTCCTTTTTAACAAGGTTAACCATTTTTCCATGAGGAAATTGAATGCCTTGTTTAATAAGTTTATCCTGCTGGATCCTTTGTGCATCCGAAGTCCGACCTTTGCTTGAAGACCATGTCAATGCTATCTCGAAGCATGTATGTGGTACTCCTATCATCAATAAGAACACTTGAAGCATAATGCTAAATTTTCTTAATCAAATTATCCAAACATCATTGTATGGGTAACATCTTGATTAATCCTTGCCTCTTATCTGAATGGTTGGGTACTTGCTATCCTACCCTGTATGCCATGTTCTGCTTGTACATGGGAAGGATATACTCCTAATAATTGTGTGTAATCACAAGTTTTCTTTCCGTTGTTCTGTTTAATCTGAAAATCACGTTTTCCTTTCCATTCTTTTGTTTAACCTTTCCTGAATCTGACTTAACTGAGCAGAGATAATTCCCTGCTTAGGTAGGCACCTTGTTGTACCACTCTGTTTGTAAGATCCTGTTACTATTATTGATGACATTCCGGTAACCACCTATGGGTGATAACTTTGCCAATTGGTTCGGCTCGTTCAACAAGCAGGAAAATTGTTGTCTTTGTTCCCCGTCCTTGGTACCGACATTGTTGCCGGCATAGCTGACAATCTATTCATTGACATGCCTCCCTGTCGCGTGTGTGCAAGATGTCACCACCCTTCCTACTTTCAACCCACATGGTGGGCCCATAACCCACAAGTCCACTGGATCGAAACCTGACTCTTCTTTATAACCCGGATTCTAAGGTAGCCTTTGCACCTGGCTTCGTATGTGATTCGAGAGCTGAATGCTATACCATTATTCATCCTGGAATCAAAACCCCATGTTATTCTCGTTGTTCAACCCCCCATTCCAACTTCTGTCTAGTCATCGAATGACTGCCTACCCATTTGAAACTTTGGTACCATCGTATGTTGCACTCAACGAATTCACTGAAATACAACTCATGGGGTACCTTGCGTATTTCCCATTGAGTTCACCATCAGATGCCCAGCTTTGTGGAGATGCATTCTTCCGGAGTTTTTCCCCTTGGTCGCGTTCGTAGGACAATGGAGATCCCGAGGAAAGGATGACGACTTGATCATGGTGACTTGAAGCAGAGAAATAAAGACATCAATGTATTGGATCGGCCTCTTCGAGAAGAGCAAGCCAGAATGAGAAGACCCACTAGATTCGTTACCAAACCTTCCCCCCTTTCGCTACCTCTTAAATCTCGGGACGAGATTTCTTGTAGTGGAGGAGAATTGTGACGCCCGGATAATTAGGCTATAGTAATTCCATGCTAATGATACCACATCACCTCGGTTACTGTTGTTAATCTCGTGATGGTTCAAAAATGATTCAAATTCAAATTTAAAATCAAGTCAAACAATTAAAGTTTTCAAAAGTCAAAACTAAAATGTTCTTAATGTGACAAATAAATCATGGATATTATTGGTGGAGTAACAACATCTTTATAAAATAATTAAATACCCTAAAGTGATTAAAACAACAGCAAAACAATTATTTATACTCCTAATATATTTTACCAAATACTAAACTATTTTTATTTTGAGGTAATACTTCTTAGAATAGTGGATTATTTTGAAACACTATTTTTGGAGCTATTGTCATAATTTACTAAACCAAAAATAAAGTGTAACTAAAATAAAATAGAAAAGAATAATAATAAAAAAACAACAACAACAAAAGAAAATAAAAGCCCCCCCCTCGCTGGGCCTCGGCCCAGCTGGCTATTGGGCTAGCCAGGCCGGCCCTGCCGGCGCCCCACTCCCCTCCTCCATATCCCCACTTCAGGGAAACCCTAACCCGGACCCCCCCCCCACTCGCCCCCACTACTCTCTCCTGCCCCATCCCGATT
>NC_057807.1:252021883-252039791 GCF_018294505.1 Triticum aestivum
GAACGGCTTCTCCGATCCTCGCCGCCCGAAGCTCGACGCGTCTTCGCCTCGCCGTCCTCTCCATCGTCGCCGTCGTCCCCATCTTCCTCCTCGAGCCCCACTGCCCCGTACCCTACAGCTACCTCATGAGGCCCCCCCTCCTTCTCCTCGGCCTTGCTCCCCCCGCACACCGGGCGCGCCCACGGCCAGGCACCCACGCCGCACGCGCCTGCGCCCGCGCATGTCGTCGCCCCGCAGCAATGCTCGTCGTTGCTCCTGTGCGCCATCAAGCGCATCGCTGCACCCGGCCGAGGCGGCTTCCGCCCTGCTCCATCCGGCCGGACCCGCCATCGTGCCTTGCTTGCCTCCCGCCGCTGCTGGCGTCGGCGGCAGCCTCTACCCATGACCGCACGTGTCGCTCCGTCCATGGCCACCGGCCCTATGCCGCTCCGCCACCGCCGCGCCTCGATGCTCCTCCGTCGCCGCCGCTGGCGGTCACCTGCCATGGGGCCGCTGTCGGTGTCAAAACCGGCGGATCTCGGTTAGGGGGTCCCGAACTGTGCGTCTAGGCGGATGGTAACAGGAGACAAGGGACACGATGTTTTTATCCAGGTTCGGGCCCTCTCGGTGGAGGTAAAACCCTACTCCTACTTGATTAACATTGATGATATGGGTAGTACAAGAGTAGATCTACCACGAGATCAAGGAGGCTAAACCCTAGAAGCTAGTCTATGGTATGATTGTTGTTCGTCCTACGGACTAAAACCCTCCAGTTTATATAGACACCGGAGAGGGCTAGGGTTACACAGAGTCGGTTATAATGGTAGGAGATCTACATATCCGTATCGCCAAGCTTGCCTTCCACGCCAAGGAAAGTCCCATCCGGACACGGGACGAAGTCTTCAATCTTGTCTCTTCATAGTCATGGAGTTCGGCCAAAGATGATAGTTCGGCTATCCGGACACCCCCTAGTCGAGGACTCCCTCAGTATCCCCTGAACCAAGCTTCAATGACGACGAGTCCGGCGCGCATGTTGTCTTCGGCATTGCAAGCCGGGTTCCTCCTCCGAATAATTCATAGAAGATTTCGAACACTAGGATAGTGTCCGGCTCTGCAAAATAAATTCCACATACCACCGTAGAGAGAATAATATTTACACAAGTTCAATCTGCTAACGTATTTTGTGGTATGACGTCACACCATGGCCAAGCCTTTATTCGAATTGTTTTTATTGTTCCACCTCAGTGCATTTAGAGAAGCGGTTTCCTTGGCACGTCTTGTCAAAGCAGAGATCGTGTCCCCTTATTCCGGGATTCTCATTAATACGGGCGTGGGTAACCCAACCGCGCCTATTGGCACGCCCCCTCTATCAAAGGCGAGTCCCAAACGGTCACGAGGAGGGCTCTTGGTATTCAACCTTTTTATAACGAGACCAAGGCCAGATCCTTTCTTTCAATCTCAATCGAATCCACCCCTCGCCTCGAGTTCCAACACCCAAGGCTCCAGATTTAGGCGCTTCGGACTTCCAACAATGTCCGGCTCTGACCTGCAAGGCCGGTGGATGCCTTCTTCTGTCACGGAGGAAGACGTGCTAAAGCTGAGAGACGCCAGGTATCTAACCGGCAAAATTTCGCATAGGCTGCCTACCCAAGGGCAAGTTATTCCTACTCCCGAGCCTGGTGAGAGCGTGGTGTTCGTGTCTCACTTCCGTCGGGGTTTAGGCTTCCCGACGGACCCCTTCGTGAGGGGGCTCATGTTTTATTATGGGCTGGAATTCCACGACTTGATCCGGAGTCCATCCTCCACATCTCATCGTTCATTGTTGTATGCGAAGCCTTCCTCCGCACTACCCCTCACTTTGGATTGTGGCTCAAGACCTTCAATGTGGAGCCGAAGATGATCGAGGGGCAGCATGCAGAGTGCGGAGGGGCTGTTATAAGCAAGAGTGCTAACGCTCCCTGGCCCGAGGGCTCTTTCCAAGAGGATCTTAGTTTGTGGCAACAGGAGTGGTTCTATATCACCGCTCCCAGGGGCAGCAGATGGGTGGCGCCGCCTGCCTTTCGCTCGGCCCTCCACAACGGCTGGCATCATGGGTTAACAAAGGGCTTGACTGGGGACCGTCCAAGGACGTACCACTGTTGGAGGGCCGTATTCGAGACCTCCAAGAGAGGAAGATCAATCTGGTTGTAGTGGCGCAGGTCATGCTGATTCGGTGCCTTCTGCCCTGCAAACATCGCCCCCTTTGCCTGTGGGAATTCAATCCGGAGGGACCGCGAGCTCTCCAACACTTCATGGGTGCGACGCCCGTGGAGATGTATAAATTGTTCTTCGAATCACAAGAGATGTGTCCGGACTTGATCGAGGACGCAGCTCTGAGCTGCAATCGCCCGAATACTCAAGTAAGTAGTCCTATGCCCGGACATGCTATCCGTACATTTATCATAAACTTGCCCTTTAAAGAGTTGTCCCTTGAACAGGAATGGATAGCAAAAGGAAAACTAATAAGGTGTCCGGCCCCCCTCCCTGAGACCACGCCGGATCCTGTGTTAACCAAGATGCTGGAGGCTGCGCCTTCGGAAGAGGGCGAAGGGGGGAACAGGAAAGCTACCGCCTCTGCTAAGGAGGCTCTCAAGAAAGGGGGTATCGAGAATCCCTCCCTCCAGGGGGGAGAAGAGGACCGCTTCTGTAGATCCGTAGGCCAAGGCCTCAAAGCGGGGGAAGAAATCTTCACCAAAGGGTCCTGCGCCGGGAGGAGCCCCGACCGCACTATTTCCCCAAGGAAATCAGCCCTCTAGCGAGCCGTAAGTAGAAAGGGGAGTTTTGTAATAAGGGACATCCCTGTTTTTATTTCTGAAGATAAACGAAGTTATTACCTTGTAGTTCGGATCTCAGCCCTTCTCAGCAGAGCTCATCTTCGGGGGATCTACGTCCGGAGATGATGGAGAGTGAAACGCCTCCATCTTCCGCACTATCAGGCGGGGCGGACGACCCTGAGGTGTCGTCGTGGAGGGTTTCCCCGAGTCCAGCGGGGCCGGAAGGTTCAGCACCAACTGGTGTACGGTCGGAGGAGCTGGAGGATCTGCTCGGGCGAGCGTCTATCTCAGAAGATCACCGTACGTTAATGGGTACGGTGATTGAAAGGATTTCATCCGCTGAGAGCGGATTGCATGAAGCCGTCAGAAGTTTACTGACGGGGTTTGAGGTACGCAAAAATGATATACCTTCTGACAGTTTTGCATATAGAATGTGCCATGTATAGATAGTAGCCCCTGAGACTCGGTACGTTGTCAAGAGCGACAGCGTGCCGAGGATCATAATCTCAGTTGTAAGATGTCGCCCTTCCTATATAGGTGGTGGAGCGTTCGGTGGCCAGCCGGACTGATAGATTTGCCGAACTGAAGTGGCAACTTGACATTGCAGATGCGGACATCACGCTGGTCAATAAGCGACTTGACGAGTCACAAGGTATGTGGCTTCTCCGCGGACACCTGGTAAGGGAGCTTGATGCCCGTGCCTTACAACATGTATGCTTAATGCAGATGGTGCCGCTGCTATGGAGGACCTTCGGGCGGAGCTCGCCCGACCCAAGGAGCAAGCCAGAAAAAGTAATGTGGTTGCCTTGAAGGCGGCCGAAGAGCTAAAAGCCGAACAGGCTGCTCACTGCCGAAGCAGGGAGGAAATGGCCGAAATGGTCGTGAAGCTGAAGGATGCTACCGACCGCTGCGAGTTTCTTGAAAGAGAACGCCGAGCAGAGCAAGAGGACCTGAAGAAGGCCACCGCCGAAGCCAAGGATGCCCGCTCTGCGATGAGAGCTATAAAGGAGGAGCTACATCAAGCCGGGGATATTGCGGCTGGAAAGCCCTTTCTGCTGCGGAAGAAGTTCACGGATCCGAAGTATGCTTAGTTGGGCCAGCTGTGGGGTGCAGATGATGCTTATCTGAATTTGGCGGCGAGTGCCGCAGACGCGGTCGCACACTTCCGAGGCCAAAAGGATCACGGAATGGAAGAGCTTTTTTGGTCGCAGTTCCATAGTCCAGAGCATCCACTTCCATTAACCGATCGGTTAGCCGAATGGGCTGAGCTAAATAGGTTGTCCATACTTGCCATGAAGGATGTCGTGATTCATTTGTGGCCAAAAAGGCCCAAGCCGAAGAGTTATTTTGGCTTGGTGCAGCAGTTCCTTGATGCGGTGCCGCATATCGATGCAATGAAACGGTCGGCATGCATAGAGGGTGCACGGATGGCTCTCGCCCGTGTCAAAGCATATTGGGCAGAGATGAAGGCCACCGATGTTGCATCCCAGGATTCGGACAGAAGCCGATTACCTGCCGAGCACTATTTTGAGGAAGTCCTGCAGGGCGCTCGTTTAATAGAGACACAGTGCTCGAAAAATGTTATGTTCAAATGACATGTATGATTTGTGAAACCATGTTTTAAATATAATATAAGGGCTTTTTATACTTGTGCGTTCAAGTATTGAAATATCTCCTGTGCGGCCGTTAATGTATATGTGTATATAACCTGAAAGATGGCAGTCTTCGGCTTCAGCCCCCACGCACATAGTGCGGGGGTGTTTGCAAAAAAAGCGCATTTTCACACTTAATCCAATGTCTTGGTCCTGTGAAGGAGTTGATAGCGTAGCAAACTAGGCAACCGGACTATAATGCTTTATCACTTTCACTTAGCCACAGGAGTTCGATGGTGGGGCTACTATATAGCCCCTAGGGGCACCGCGATCTCCGAATTTCGGGGCGCGTATGTGCCTAACCGAGAAACGGTCCTTCGTTAAAGAGGAGGAATTCTAAACATTCCGGTGGTCGATCGAGTGGTTGACCAGTCTCTCGCTATATCATGACAGTCAGTTTTCGGCTTTCTCTACTGAGGTGCTCACCTGGACGAACCGGGGCACAATCGCAGTAGTTCTCCTAGTGTCGCGTTAGCCGATAGAGCAGAACGTAAGGCAGCAAAACACAGGAGCCGGGCAAACCCAACATTTGACCAAAGACATGATTCGGAGCTGATGCATATAAGGCCTAACTCGAGACGCCGAACACTCCCTAAGGTATTCGGTCTTTATGAAAACGGGCAGAACAATGCCCTAAGCCCCTAATGTCCAGGTACGCGCAAAAATTTCTGATGCGGCCGATGCCAAAACGCCAGCCTCCTCCTCGGTTATAGTGAGAAACCGGGGGATGTGTATCAACAAGAGACAATAAGAAAGGTTTACGCAGGGTCTTAATCTGAAAAGAATCCTTGCAACGGGTCCCTACTGCACGTCTGCGCCTGTGTCTCCGTTGTGCCGTATCCTGGACGGGTGTAGCACGGTGTTCATCTGTAAAAGAGAATAACTTAGTTGGAAAAAAGGATCGTGCGAAAAGTGTATAAACAGAGTATAATTCAAAAAATGAATAAAATTGAGCTTTATTGTCTCTTATTGTACATGCGTGCAACCCCTTGTAAGGGGGTACGCGGCTAGTAAGCCCCTTGTTTATTTATGCCGGACTCGCCTAACCGTGTCCGGGATCTGAATGACCTGTTTAGGTGCTTTGATCAGCAAAGTCGGATTAGTATGTGGTTGTCAAGGCAGTCTCACTTTCTTCCGTATTCAAGGAACACTCGAGGTTTCCCTTTAATGAGATGATGCCGCGTGGACCGGGCATTTTAAGTGTAAGGGATGCATAATGCGGTATTGCATTAAAGCGGGCGAAAGCTTCGCGTCCCAATAGTGCTTGATAGCTACTTTTAAATGGGGCGATGTGGAAGACTAACTTTTCATGATGGAAGTTGTCGGATGAACCGAACACAACTTCTAGTGGTAGAGAGCCCGTACAATGGGCATATGGGCCTGGCATCACTCCTTTAAAGGAAGCGTTGCTATGGCGTATTTTGGTTGGGTCTATCCCCATTCTGCGGATTGTATCCTGATATAGCAGGTTTAGATCACTGCCGCCGTCCATTAGGACTTGTGTAAATTGTAGTCCGTCGATTATAGGATCTAATATCAGAGCGGTCCATCGTGCGTTCCGGATACTTCCGGAGTAATCCTGATGGTCGAAAGTGATTTGTTTTGACATCCAGTGTCGGGACTCCGCTGGGGTGGACCGTGCGGTGCGTACTTTAATGGGCGCCGCTCTGTTTTTGCCTGTTGTCACTTGAAGTGAGTTTACTGTTTTGACCTCTTGTGGGAAATTCCTTTGTTTTCCGGTGCTTTGCTTGTGGGGTTCGTCATCGTCCTCACTTGATGTGTCGAGCCCCTTGTGTTCGGCATTAAGTCGGCCGGACTGTTTGAAGACCCAACAATCTCTGTGGGTGTGGTTTGCAGGCTTCCCGGAGGTACTGTGGATTTGGCATATCTTGTCCAAGATTTTGTTTAGGTTGGATAGCTCGTCGATGTTGTCCTTGAGAGGCAGTGTTTTGTTGTTCTGCCAAGAGCTTTTGAATCCGGCGTTGACTGTCGTGCTCTTTGGGCCATTTCTCTTAGTCCGGCGCTGGTCCTTGCTGCGTCGTGGTTTCCCATTTCCATCCCTAACCTCGGATGTACTTGGGTCGCTGGTGCTGCATCTTGCCAACCAGCTATCCTCTCCTGCGCAAAAGCGGGTCATGAGGCTTGTTAGTGCGGCCATTGTTCTTGGCTTTTCCTGGCCAAGGTGTTTGGCGAGCCATTTGTCTCGGACGTTATGTTTGAAGGCTGCTAAGGCTTCGGCGTCCGGACAGTCGACTATTTGGTTCTTTTTGGTGAGGAACCTATTCCAGAATTTGCGGGCTGACTCTCCGGGCTGTTGAGTTATGTGACTTAAATCGTCTGCATCTGGAGGGCGGACATAAGTCCCCTGAAAATTTGCCCGAAACGCATCCTCGAGCTCTTCCCAACTTCCAATGGTATTTTTTGGGAGGCTTTTAAGCCAATGCCGGGTTGGCCCTTTGAGCTTGAGGGGTAAGTATTTTATGGCGTGGAGGTCGTCTCCTCTAGCCATATGTATGTGCAGGATGTAATCCTCAATCCAGACTCTAGGGTCTGTTGTTCCGTCGTATGCCTCTATGTTTACGGGCTTGAATCCCACTGGAAATTCATGATCCAGCACCTCAGCGGTGAAACATAGGGGGTGTGCGGCGCCCCTGTATTGGGGTGTGCCATGATGTTCAAGTACTCGACGTGTTGTATTGCTTTCTAGAGCTTGCTTTCTTGGCCCATAGATGGACCTGACCGGGCCATCCTTTTTGTGAGGATCCTTATGTGGATCGCGTGCCGGCTTATGTGCGGCGCCGCTTGCCGCTCTTTGTTTGTCATGTGGTCGTCTATCCGACCGGGCGGCCTCTTTGTTCTTTGATTGTGGGGGCTCTATGGCCTCCTCGTCAAATTCGGGCAGTAGTTTGTGCCTCGGGTAGCTCTTTGCTTGGCGACTATCGCCGTATTTGTCTGCGGTCTTGAGTACTTTGCTCCATCTCATTCTGAGTACGTCTTCCGCTGTTTTGAGCTTCCGCTTCTGCTTCTTCAGACTTCATGCAGTCGCAACGAGCCTTTTGTGGAGGTTCTTCTGCTCCAACGGTGTGTCCGGCGTGAGATCGTCCGGACTGTTGTTTTCGCCGAGGACGGATTGCTTATCCAATTTATCCTGTTCGGATGGTTGCTCGGGGGCATGTTCGTCGTCCACCGGTTCGCCCTGCTCTATGGCTGGGTCTGTATGGGTGCTGTCGTTGTCGAGGCGGGACTTTGAGCGGTGCTTACGTTGCCGTTTTGACTGTTTTTCGAGGGAATTATCCTTCGCAGTGTCCCGTTGTTCCTCGTTATCGCTTCCTTTAGGTGTATCCACCATATATACATCATGAGTTGAGGTGGCCTTCCAGTGCCCTGTAGGCGCTGGTTCTTGGTTGTCTCCGGCATCATCGTCCATACCGTCGATGTCTTCGGAGTCGAAGTCTAGGATATCGGTTAAGTCATCGACAGTGGCTACAAAGTGGGTGGTGGGTGGGCGCTGAATTTCTTCGTCGTCCGCATCCCAACCTACGTGACCATAGTTTGGCCAGGGCTCTCCTGATAAAGAGAGACACTTTAGCGAATTCAGGATGTCGCCAAAAGGCGAGTGCTGAAAGATGTCCGCAGCGGTGAACTCCGTGATCGGCGCCCAATCGGGTTCGATTGGCAGGGGCGCGGAAGGTTCGGGGTTCGAAGAGGAGTCCGGCACCTTGGAGTCACGAGCTTCACAACGGACAGGGTTGGTATTCGGCTCTATCGCCGTAGAGGTAGCAGCCCCCGAGGCAGTGTCTAGCCACCCATCCTCGATCCGCGCAGTTGGCTCCGAGCTAAGGGTCGGAGCGGACTCTTGTGCAGCCTCCAGGGCACTATCCGGCAGCAGAGCTAAATCATGCCCAACGTGACAGTGTGGCGCGCTCGGCTGTGGCTTGAATCCGTCGAAGATCAAGTCTCCGCGGATATCAGCCGTATAGTTCAAACTTCCAAATCTGACCTGATGGCCAGGGGCATAGCTTTCGATCTGCCCCAGATGGCCAAGTGAATTGGCCCGCAGTGCAAAGCCGCCGAATACGAAGATCTGTCCGGGGAGAAAAGTCTCACCCTGGACCGCGTTGTTGTTGATGATCGAAGGAGCCATCGGGCCTACAGGTGACGACACAGAGGAACTCTCAATGAAAGCACCAATGTCGGTGTCAAAACCGGCGGATCTCGGGTAGGGGGTCCCGAACTGTGCATCTAGGCGGATGGTAACAGGAGACAAGGGACACGATGTTTTTACCCAGGTTCGGGCCCTCTCGGTGGAGGTAAAACCCTACTCCTACTTGAATATTGATGATATGGGTAGTACAAGAGTAGATCTACCACGAGATCAAGGAGGCTAAACCCTAGAAGCTAGCCTATGGTATGATTGTTGTTCGTCCTACGGACTAAAACCCTCCGGTTTATATAGACACCGGAGAGGGCTAGGGTTACACAGAGTCGGTTACAATTGTAGGAGAACTACATATCCGTATCGCCAAGCTTGCCTTCCACGCCAAGGAAAGTCCCATCCGGACACGGGACGAAGTCTTCAATCTTGTCTCTTCATAGTCTTGGAGTCCAGCCAAAGATGATAGTTCGGCTATCCGGACACCCCCTAGTCCAGGACTCCCTCAGCCGCCACCGGCCGTGGCCTCGCCCCCTTTTGGGCGGGTGCCCGATCGGTCCACCCCGCTTTGCGCCCTGCACCCGCTAAGGCCTCTGGCCAATGACACGCGGGGTCCACCCGAAAATGAAAAATAAATAAATGAAAAGATATAATAATTAAAACAATTAGTTAATTAATTAACCAAATGAATTAATTAATCTAATAAATTTTGTTAATTAACCTGTTAACTACCTAATTAGTCTAACTAAAACTGTTAGTTAACTAGGCAGTCAATGACAGGAGGGCCCCCAACTTCTGTTGACCAGTCAAACTTTGACTGGTCAACTGGGTCCCCCCTGGCCCACATGTCAGCCCCTATGTACACTGCTGTGTACACATGGCTGGGTACATTTAGCATTTTCTATTTAATTTCGAATTAATAATAATTTAAACAAATGATTTAGAACTTTAAAAATTAATATAAAATAATCTATTACTCGGTTGGAAAAACTTTGTACATGAAAGTTGCTCAGAACGATGAGACGAATCCGAATACGCAGCCCATTCGTCAGCCATACGTCCCTAGCATAGAGAACATGCAATATTTCACCTTCGTTTCTTCTGTCTGATGCTTTGTTTGCTCCATATTTATTGTTTCTTCCCGGATGTTTTCCCCCTTCGCCGGTACCCCCTATCCCTGCGTTAGATCACCCCTGGCACCGCGTATTGCCTTGTTATATTTTGTGATGCTTTGTTTGCTCCATATTTATTGTTTCTTCCCCCCTCTTCTTCTCTAGTAGACCCCGAGACCGGCGTTGATGCGATTGAGTACGACTACGTCACCGACGACCCCTCCTTCTTGCCAAAGCAACCAGGCAAGCCCCCCCTTTGATCACTAGATATCGCCTATTCTACCCTCTATTGCTTGCATTAGAGTAGTGTAGCATGTTACTGTTTTGATTAATCCTGTTCTGCTGCATAGCCTGTCATTGTTGCCACATCTGTTGATACCTTGCCTGCAATCCTAAATGCTTAGTATAGGATGCTAGTTTACCATTAGTGGCCCTACATTCTTGTCAGTCTGCCATGCTATACTATCGGGCCGTGATCACTCGGGAGGTGATCACGGGTATATGCTATATATACATATACTATATAGATGGTGACTAAAGTCGGGTCAGCTCGTTGAGTACCCACAGGTGATTCCGATGTGGGGGCTGGAAGGACAGGTGGCTCCATCCCGGTAGGGGTGGGCCTGGGTTCCCGACAGCCCCCGACTGTTACTTTGTGGAAGAGCGACAGGGCAGGTTGAGACCACCTAGGAGAGAGGTGGGCCTGGCCCTGGTCGGCGTCCGCGGTTACTTCAAAATAACATGCTTATAGAGATCTTGGTATTTGATTTGAGTCTGGCCACTGTCCTATACGCACTAACCAACTACGCAGGAAAGATATGGGCACTCGACGTCGTGGTATCAGCCGAAGCCTTCGTGATGTCAGCTACAGAACGGCGCGCGCCGGATTGGAACGTAAGCCTGCTCTTGTATTAAGGGGGCTAGTTCTGCTTCCGGCCGCCCTCACAACGTGCAGGTGTGCGATGGGCCCAGACCCCTGCGCCATAGGATTTATACCGACTAGCTGACCTCTCTGTTGTGCCTAGGTAGGGCTGCGACGTGTTGATCTTCCGAGGCTGGGCATGACCCAGGAAAGTGTGTCCGGCCAAATGGGATCGAGTGTGTTGGGTTATGTGGTGCACCCCTGCAGGGAAGTTTATCTATTCGAATAGCCGTGTCCCTCGGTAAAAGGACGACCCGGAGTTGTACCTTGACCTTATGACAACTAGAACCAGATACTTAATAAAACACACCTAGACAAGTTCCACAGACAATCCGGTGATCGCTTTTCCACAGGGCGATGAGGGGAGGATCGCCGGGTAGGATTATGCTATGCGATGCTACTTGGAGGACTTCAATCTACTCTCTTCTACATGCTGCAAGACAGAGGCTGCCAGAAGCGTAGTCTTCCATAGGACTAGCTATCCCCCTCTTATTCTGGCATTCTGCAGTTCAGTCCATCGACATTGCCTCTTTACACATATACCCATGCATATGTAGTGTAGATCCTTGCTTGCGAGTACTTTGGATGAGTACTCACGGTTTCTTTTCTTCCCCTTTTCCCCCCTTTCCCCCCCTTTCCTTTCTTCCTGGTTGTCGCAACCAGATGCTGGAGCCCAGGAGCCAGACGCCACCGTCAATGACGACTCCTACTACACTGGAGGTGCCTACTACTACGTGCAGGCCGCTGACGACGACTAGGAGTAGTTGAGGAGGATCCCAGGCAGGAGGCCTGCGCCTCTTTCGATCTGTATCCTAGTTTGTGCTAGCCATCTTATGGCAACTTGTTTAACTTATGTCTGTACTCAGATATTGTTGCTTCTGCTGACTTGTTTATGTCGACCACTTGTATTCGAGCCCTCGAGGCCCCTGGCTTGTAATATGATGCTTATATGACTTGTTTTACTTTTAGAGTTGTGTTGTGATATCTTCCCGTGAGTCCCTGATCTTGATCATACACGTTTGCGTGCATGATTAGTGTACGATTGGATTAGGGGCGTCACAATCTTAGTGTTTCCTAGGTGAATCGAATACGGCGAATCATGGGCCTCCTGCAGAATCAACTTCCTGATCTCGTGGTCATTGGGCACATATACGCGATCCTCAAACCATAAAGTATCATGCTCATCCTCACGAAATCCTTTAGCCTTTCCTTTACTCATCCTTTCCTTTATCTCGGCAATCTCCTAGTCAGTCTTCTGGGATTCTCTGATCTTACTCATCGATGTGGACTGAATTTCCAATGCTGCTACATAACCTCTCGGAACTATTTCCAAACATAGTTCGCGAAGATCTTCCGCTAACTCCTTGGGTAATCCTCCGGTCATGAGCGTATTAACATAACTCTTGCGGCTCAACTCATCTGCTACTACATTAGCCTTTTCGGGATGATAGTGCAGTTTCATATCATAATCCTTAATGAGCTCCAACCATCTCCTCCACCTGAGGTTCAATTCCTTCTGCGTGAAGATATATTTCAACTCTTATGATCCGTGTATACCTCACAATGGTTTCCGATGAGAAAATGTCTCCATGTCTTCAGCGCATGCACAAGGGCTACTAACTCCAAATCATGTGTAGCATAATTCATCTCATGGGGTTTAAGCTGTCGTGAGGCATATGAAACAACTCTTCCTTCCTGCATAAGTACTGCTCCAAGTCCTCGACGTGAAGCGTCGCAATATACTTGATAATCATTTTGTTGGTCTGGAAGAATCAGCACTGGGGCTGCAACCAAACATTTCTTCAACTCCTGAAAACTGGCTTCACACTCCTCGGTCCATTTAAACTTGGTGTCCTTCTTCAATAACTCCGTCATGGGCTTTGCAATCCTAGAGAAATTCTCTATGAACCTCCGATAATATCCTGCGAGTCCAAGAAAACTCCTGATCTCTCCAACTGATGTGGGTGCCACCCATTTAGTCACAGAAACAACCTTGGTGGGGTCTGCTGCTATTCCTTCTCCGGATATGACATGTCCGAGAAAACCAACTTCGTTTAACCAAAACTCACACTTGCTGAACTTGGCATGTAGCTGATGTTCTCTGAGCTTCTCAAGAACCAAACGCAAATGCTCCTTATGCTCCTCTTCGTTCTTCGAGTAGACCAATATATCATCAATGAACACCACGACAAACTTATACAAGAACTCCATAAACACCTTGTTAATCATGTTCATGAAATAGGCAGGCGCGTTAGTCAGACCAAATGACATAACGGTATACTCATATAGCCCATACCTTGTGGTAAAAGTTGTCTTAGGTATATCCTGCTCTCGAATCTTCAACTGGTGATAACCTGATCGAAGATCTATCTTAGAGAAAACTTTAGCTCCTTGCAACTGGTTAAACAGATCATTGATCATCGGCAAAGGGTATTTGTTCTTGATCGTCACTTCATTCAACGCACGATAATCAACAACCATCCTTAATGATCCATCCTTCTTCTACACTAGAAGCACTGGGGCTTCCCAAGGTGATGAACTTGGTCGAATGTAACCTTTATCCAGTAACTCCTTAATCTGCTTCTTAATTTCCTCCAAATCCTGTGCGGGCATCTGATACGGTCTCTTTGATATTGGCCCGGTGCCTGGCAATAGCTCAATCAAAAACTCAATGTCTCGATCCGGTGGCATGCCTGGTATCTCCTCCGGAAATACGTCGGGGTAATCCTTCACCACTGGTACTTCCTCCTGTATAACTCCTGATATGGAACTCAATTGAGTCCTCTTTGGCACATGCCGGGATACATACTTAATCCTTCTTCCTTCTGGGGTGGTGAGCATAATTGACTTACTGGCGCAATCGATGTTTCCTCCATACAACGATAACCAATCCATACCCAAAATCACATCCAACCCTTGCGACTCCAGAATTATAAAATCCAAGGGGAAAACATGCCTACCTATGGTCAATGGCATATGAAAACATCCTTGGGTTGCCATATGCTCCGCTCCTGGCGAGCTTACTAACATAGGTGTCCTAAGAACTTTGGTGGGCAACTTATACTTATCCACAAATCCCCTTGATATGTATGAATGTGATGCACCAGTATAAAAAAGAACGAGTGTAGTAAATGCATTAATCAAAAACTTACCGACAACTAGGTCGGGTTGATCCTCAATCTCCTCCACGCTGATGTGGTTCACCTGACCTTTGGTGAAGGGGTTGGGCTTCTTGGCAGAACTTCCATTGCCATTTCCATTCTTTGCTTCAGGACATTCAGTGGCATAGTGTCCATTCTTCCCGCACTTGAAACAAGTAATGTGACTTAGATCCTTCTTAGCGGGCGTTGCCGGGTTGGAATGGTTCTGGCTGCTGCTTCCTCCATTCCTATTCCCATTCTTGGGGCCACTATGGTTATGCGAACTTCCTCCATTGGAATTATGGCCTCCATGGTTATGGTGAATGTGTCCTCCCGAGTTCGGGGTAAAACGAGGTCTGTGTTGAGCTCCTAAATTGTACTTCCCTTGTCCATACTTCCTCTTGCGGCTCTCTATCTGCTGCTGCTTCCCTTCAATCATAAGAGCTCTATCTACCAACTCCTGGTAGTTGTTGAATGTTTCCACCATGAACTTCATGCTCAGCTCATCATTCAGTCCTTCCAGAAACTTCTCCTGCTTAGCAGCATTAGTTGCTACGTCATCAGGGGCATAGCGCGCTAACTTAGTAAACTCATCCACATACTGGCCCACTATGCGTCCTCCTTGGTGCAAGTTGTGAAACTCGCGCTTCTTCATGTTCATAGCTCCTGCTGAGACATGGGTAGTGCGGAAAGCCTGCTGAAACTGATCCCATGTAACAGTGTTAATGGGGTAAGTGGCTGTGAAATTCTCCCACCATGATGTTGTGGGTCCATCAAACTTATGTGCGGCAAAATGCACACTCTCCGCATCTGTGCATCCTGTAGTGGTCATCTCCCTTCCAATCTTGCGGAGCCAATCATCTGCAACAATTGGCTCGGTGCTACTAGAGAACACCGGCGGATTCAACCTTAGGAAACGGGCTAAGTGATCAATAGGTGGTGGTGGTGGGTTGTTGTTATTATTGCCTTGGTTCTGATTCTGAACTAGCAGCTGCATCAGGATATTCTGCTGCTGGATCAACTGAGTGAGCTCCGGCGGGAAAGCAAATCCATTATCACGTCTCGGAGGCATCTGATGGGTTTAGAAGGGGTGAGAAAAACAGAATAGAATGAGGTCTAAAGGGAAAACACTACCCATATGCACATGAGACAAACACATTCATATCACACCAATCAATTCAAACAAGGACATACAATCGGTCTCACTATCGTTACAAAAGTGCTCGGACTATTACTATATACATGGGGGAATACTACTAATAATATGGTGGTCGACTAGAAGTTTTGATTGGTGGAAGACACCATGATATCCGCTCCAGCTTAGTCTTTGTAGTCATCATCGCTATCGTCGGGGTTAGAATCGGTGTCGTCGATGATGATGTAGTCCTCCGAATGAATGTCCTTGGAATGGTCGTCATCTCCTCCTGGCGCGGGGTCTCCCATGAACACTCCTAGCTTCCTCGTTAGGTCGTCATTCTTCTCCACTAGTATCATCATTTTCTCCTCATATTCGTCGCATGTAGACTTGAGTTCCTCTTCTAGCTCCATAATCCTGGTCATCACCTTCTTCAGATCTATCATGCCTGCGCACATCTGGTTCTCCTGGCGACGAAGGTGCTGGTTTAACTCCTGGATGAAAGCTGCAATGGACCTGTCCCTCCTGGTGCTGATCATCTCCCATTGCTCATCTCGGCGCCCACATATCTGATAGATAGTGTCCTTAAGATCCTTGTGATAAACTTCTCTGATGCGTCCCATGACGAAGTGGGCTGCCATGCTCTTTCCTAGACTCCAGGTTGGTGCATCAAAGGAAAACTCTATGGGCTCAGTAACTGGCATGAATGTCCTTCCTGGAACTTGAACTCGAATCATCCAACCCTCCTCTTTTGGTTAAGTGGCGATGTAGGTCCTGGTGAAGCTTGGTATTCCGATGTTCAGGTACCTAGTGACTTCCTTCAAGTGTCGCCCAAAAGGTGTGTCTTCATCCGGTTGTGTAAACTTGTTCCTTGAGTCCGCCATCCTATAGAGTGGAAAAGGGAGAGGAGTCAGAAATGAGTAGAGAAGAGTGACCTATGGTTGAACTTAGTGGTCGTGTCCTACAACCAGCGTTTTCTCTGATACCATCTTGTAGCGACCAGACCTCAAACGGTTAAGTCTCTATGCATCAGTGTCATCCCTGGATCGGTAATGCTGACACGCACAGTACTCAAGGATTTATAACAGAGATTCAATCACACACTTATTATATGTCTCAAAAGAGAACTTATTACAATAATATGGCTTAAGGCCATCTAAATAAGATAACAGCGGAAGGCTTGAAAGATAAAGTGAGTCCATCAACTCCAACAGCATAGCTGAGTGAACGACAACGACCTAGCGCACCTTACTCTTCGTCTAAAAAGTCTGCAACATGATATGTTGCAGCCCGAAACGGGTCAGCACATGGAATATGCTGGCAATGTAACACAAAAGAGCATGAATAGAATAAATGCTATCACTACATGCATATATGGCTGGAGGAGAGCTCTATGGTTAATATTTTGCATAAAGCCATTTTTTCCCTACAACAAAGGAATATATTTTATTTAACTATCATGGTGGTTGTTAAACATTGAGAAGGTTCCTCCAACTCAATCCCAAATAAACATGTATCAATTAACCCAACAAATTAATTTAGAGTGATGAGATCAATATGATAATCCAAGAACCAGATACTCAAGATGTCCATAACCGGGGACACGGCTAACCATGATTAGTCTGTACACTCTCCAGAGGTTTGCGCACTTTTCCCCACAAGGCTCGATCTCCTCCATAGATTTCTCGCACTACATGGTGTTTGAGAAACGGATGACCAAGACACAATCTTTCAGAAACATTAACTCTTTACTCTGGATGGACAGTTACACCTACTTTTCCCTACATCTGCTAGTCCACCTCTTCAAGAGCTCACATAACTTACTCAACTATGCCAGAGCCCATAATGGCTTGTGGCTTCACATGGAAGTTTCTAGCATGAATAATCTTATGATCCCTTTGAGCCTGGGTGGCGAACCATAGGATGATCACACGGGTACTCCGGGATATCCTAGGACAACACTGGATTCTCTAGGTGCCCGCAACCAATCCACCCAAATGTATATTTAAGTAGCCACCTTAAGTTAACCATTAATTTAACAATTCTCACATCTGTCATGGATACACTCAACCAATCCACGTCTACGAGCATAGCATAGCAATCTAAGCATAACGTAGAAGTAACTCCCAAAGGTTTGATAATAAAAGGCAATAGGTTCTACCTCATCATCTACTTCCCAATACCCACAAGTTGATCACATCCTAATCATGCAGTGTTTGAGGATTTGTAACTAATGCATAAAAACTGGGTATGAAAAGAGTATGATCAATGTGTTACTTGCCTTGCTGACGATCTGCAAACCCTAGAGACTCGTAGTAGCACGCTTCACACTCTGGGAATTCTATCAAAAACAACAATAGCATACATAAGTACTCAAGCAAAGATGCATAGGTAAAACTCAAATAAGAAGATCCAATCTGAAAGTTCAACTGAAGAGCTTTGATTTGCAAAAAGAATCAATCGAATCGGAGCTACGAGACTCAAACTACGATCAAAAGAAGATCGAAATCAAATCTGCTTGAAGCCAAATTTTAATTTGTCAAAATCATGTTCAAGTTGATTAACCAGAAAGAGGGGTTCCAGACGAAGATTTTGACGTTGGTTTCACTGGATTTCGACTAACGGTTAAAAAGTTGCGAGGGTTTGAAGATCAGGGGCTAATCTGCGGTAAAAATAATCGCGGATAGGTCCCTGATGAAAAATAAAAGAAAAAGAAAAAGACTACGGCGCGAACGTTCGTTAACAAAGACAAACGGACGAACGCGTTCGCTAAAAACGAACTAACGAGCGGACGCTCGCTAAATAACGAAACCGAAAAAACGAAACGAAACGAACCGAACCGATGTGAAAAAAACGAAACTGGAATTTTAAATAAAACCGGCGTTTTTTTTACCTAAAACCAAAAAAACACCGACGGCGGCGGGTCCGACGGCGGCAGCGGGATTTCGGCGGGACGGGGCGGCGGGGCTGCGCGGGACGGCAAGGCGAGGTGCGGCGCGGGC
>NC_057807.1:252040251-252055474 GCF_018294505.1 Triticum aestivum
GCTGGGCCGGCTGGGCTTCGGCCAAGTCAGTCCGAAGACTTTAAAAAAAATCCGTCGAAAGAAAAATCCTAAAGAAATATAAAAAAATTCTAAAAATGCCAAAAAAAAAAATTCTCCGTCTAAATAAAATATTTAGAACAAAGTGAACATTTTTCTGGCCTAAAAATGCAATTTTGAAAAATGCATATTTTTCTAATTCAAATAAAATAGCAATAAAAATCCAAAATAAATATTTATTTGATTTTAACATTTTTCCTCCAATATTTCTTTTATTTTGGAGAAGTCATTTTATCCCCTCTCTTTGTTTTAATATTGGAAATATTCGAAGAGAAAAACAATAAAACCAAAATGATCCTCTTTCCAAATTTTAGAAAATTCAAATACTAAAATAAATGAAATCCCCAACTCTCTCCGTGGGTCCTTGAGTTGCTTAGAATTTCTAGGATCAAACCAAAATGCAATTAAAATATGATGTGCATTTGATGACCTATGTATAACATTCCAAATTGAAAATTTGGGATGTTACAACCATCTTTGATTAACGAGCTAGTCTAGTAGAGGCATACTAGGAACATTCTGTTTGTCTATGTATTCACACATGTATTAAGTTTCCGGTTAATACAATTCTAGCATGAATAATAAACATTTATCATGATATAAGGAAATATAAATATGAACTTTATTATTGCCTCTAAGGCTTATTTCCTTCACTTAATACACTTGATGCATGCTGGATAACGGTCGATTTGTGGAGTAATAGTAGTAGATGCAAGCAGGAGTCGGTCTACTAATATTGGATGTGATGCCTATATAATGATAATTGCTTGGATATCGTCATAATTATTTGAAGTTCTATCAATTGCCCGACAATAATTTGTTTACCCGCCGTATGCTATTTTTCTCAAGTGAAGCCACTAGTGAAATCTACGGCCCCCCAGGTCTCTTCTTTATCATATTTGCCTTCAAGATCTATTTTTATTAGCTTTTTTCTGTCTGATACTTTCCCGGATGTTTTCCCCCTTCGCCGGTACCCCCTATCCCTGCGTTAGATCACCCCTGGCACCGCGTATTGCCTTGTTATATTTTGTGATGCTTTGTTTGCTCCATATTTATTGTTTCTTCCCCCTCTTCTTCTCTAGTAGACCCCGAGACCGGCGTTGATGCGATTGAGTACGACTACGCACCGACGACCCCTCCTTCTTGCCAAAGCAACCAGGCAAGCCCCCCCTTTGATCACCAGATATCGCCTATTCTACCCTCTATTGCTTGCATTAGAGTAGTGTAGCATGTTACTGTTTTGATTAATCCTATTCTGCTGCATAGCCTGTCATTGTTGCCACATCTGTTGATACCTTGCCTGCAATCCTAAATGCTTAATATAGGATGCTAGTTTACCATTAGTGGCCCTACATTCTTGTCAGTCTGCCATGCTATACTATCGGGCCGTGATCACTCGGGAGGTGATCACGGGTATATGCTATATATACATATACTATATAGATGGTGACTAAAGTCGGGTCAGCTCATTGAGTACCCACAGGTGATTCCGATGTGGGGGCTGGAAGGACAGGTGGCTCCATCCCGGTAGGGGTGGGCCTGGGTTCCCGACGGCCCCCGACTGTTACTTTGTGGAAGAGCAACAGGGCAGGTTGAGACCACCTAGGAGAGAGGTGGGCCTGGCCCTGGTCGGGGTCCGCTGTTACTTCAAAATAACACGCTTATAGAGATCTTGGTATTTGATTTGAGTCTGGCCACTGTCCTATACGCACTAACCAACTACGCAGGAAAGATATGGGCACTCGACGTCGTGGTATCAGCCGAAGCCTTCGTGACGTCAGCTACAGAACGGCGCGTGCCGGATTGGAACGTAAGCCTGCTCTTGTATTAAGGGGGCTAGTTCTGCTTCCGGCCGCCCTCGCAACGTGCAGGTGTGCGATGGGCCCAGACCCCTGCGCCATAGGATTTATACCAGCTAGCTGACCTCTCTGTTGTGCCTAGGTAGGGCTGCGACGTGTTGATCTTCCGAGGCTGGGCATGACCCAGGAAAGTGTGTCCGGCCAAATGGGATCGAGTGTGTTGGGTTATGTGGTGCACCCCTGCAGGGAAGTTTATCTATTCGAATAGCCGTGTCCCTCGGTAAAAGGACGACCCGGAGTTGTACCTTGACCTTATGACAACTAGAACTGGATACTTAATAAAACACACCTAGACAAGTTCCACAGACAATCCGGTGATCGCTTTTCCACAGGGCGATGAGGGGAGGATCGCCGGGTAGGATTATGCTATGCGATGCTACTTGGAGGACTTCAATCTACTCTCTTCTACATGCTGCAAGACAGAGGCTGCCAGAAGTGTAGTCTTCCATAGGACTAGCTATCCCCCTCTTATTCTGGCATTCTGCAGTTCATGGCATCCAGACTCACCATGGCATGACGTTTTAATCATTGAGCCATACTTTTTTGCAGTCCGGCAAGGTTCCGTACCAAACAATCCGCATTGGAGGATTTACTGGGCTCGGATGCTATGGACAGCGGGACACCCCCGAGGGCCCCTTCCCCAAAACACATGCACGACACCAATGTATCGTCCTAGAGGGACCCAGGCCAAGGAGGTTGAACTTCAGGGGCCGGACGCACGGAAGAAAAGGCTCCCATGGACGTTGACGGTGGGGGCTATCTCGAATTCGACCCCCAACCGGACACAATTCCGAAGACCTATATGGCTCCAGAATCAGGCAGGCAGCCTCCCTCGGCTGAGGGGGTGCACCTATTCCACCGGCAACCTCTATCCAACCAGAGGTGCCGGATACTTTATCGGCGACGCTGAAGAGCGCCTCCATCGTTGAAGAACACCGTGCCCTTATGGGTACGGTGATTGAGAAGATTCAGTCTGCTGAAAGTGGACTGAATGAAGCTTGCATCAGCCATATAACGGGCTTTGAGGTATGTTTTGTGAGGTTTCGAAGAGTGTCATAGTATAGGTAGTAGCCCCTGATGCACTGTTTGGTGAAAGAAAGAACTGAACAGAGGATCAAATACATGTTCGCAAGAGACTCACTTTATGACATCTCTCCTTTTTTTCAAAAGCAGGCGTCTGTAGCGACTGTCGCCTCTCAAACTGCAGAAGTCTCCGGACTGAAGCAGAGTCTGGAGCGGGCCGAAGGAGAACTCGGCCGAGTGAAGAAGTAGTTGGAGGATAACCAAGGTATGCAAAAACCTTGTTCGCATTCAGCGTGAATGAATAAGTTAGTATGATAAACATATATTCATGGTGTGCTCTAGGGGTGATGACCGAAGTCGAGGCTCTTAAGAAGGTCGTGGCCGAGGCCGAGAAGAAGGCAGCCACAGAGCAGGCTCTTCGTGAGAAGCACGAGGCCAGGGTTATTGAAGCGGGGCAAGAGCTCCAAGAGGATGTGAAGAAATGCGAGACCTTGGAGCAGAGCTTAATGGAGAAAGAGTCTGAACTCACCAAGGCTCATCAAGCCGCATGTGATGCCCGCGGGGAAACCCAAGGCGCCCTGTAGGAAATCTAGGAGGCGAGGAAGATCGCGGCGGGTAAGGATGTTTCTATGCAAAGCAAGTATTTGAGGAGAAAATCAAGTTGCTAATTTGAATTATGATTTCTTCAGGGGTGTTTGCGGAGCTGCCATGCAGCATATCTAATGCCGCCCTATTCTACCGAGCCGAAGAAAGGAGCATTGCGGAAAAGCTCTTCTGGTCGCACTATCTGGCGCCAAATTATCCAGTGCCATTTGCCGATCAGCTGAAACAGCTGATCGAACTGCATAAGGCGGCCAAACTAGCCATGAAGGATTTAATTATCCAGCTATGGCCCGCCGAGCCGATTCCAAGCAGCTACTTCGGGCTCATGAAGCGGCTTGTGAGTGCCTACCCTCGACTTGAAGTCATCAAGCGGTCGGTCTGTATGGAGGGTGCGCGAATGGCCTTCGCCCGCACAAAGGTGCACTGGGGGAAGATGTATGCTGAAAAGTTGATGACTGTGGGGCCGCCAGAGGGGAAGAAGCACCACAAGCCTGAGTTATATTATGACAGTGTCCTGGAAGGATCCCGCCTTGCGGCGGAGCAATGCACCAAGGACATTATATTTCCATGAGTACAGTCATGTTGTCCTTTGTAATGTTGAACAAGGTCATTTCTATTATTTACTGCCTGATATTTGAAAAAAATTCCTCCTGCGTGGTCGTTTTATATATTAATCCTGAGAGTTGGCTAGTCGTCGGCTTCTGCCCCCACGTAGGAAGTACGGGGTGTTCGGGATAAACCCGAGCACTCTTTATCCCAGTTTTGGGTCCTTGAAGGAGGTGTTCAGCGCAACGAACCAGGCAATCGGACTATAAGGCTTTATCACTCTCACTTAGCCATAGGAGTTTGACAAAAGGAAGGTAGGCGCAGCCCCTGGTGTTCGGAAGACCGCACGAGGGGCTTTATAAGCACCTGATCGGAAGAAAAGCCGATCCATCGCATGCTGCATTAGTTACCGCATAATGCGGAAGAAATCCTTAAAGATTTTACAACCTCTCGAACAGCTAACCAGCTCTCGCCGTATCATGACAGTCAATTTTCGGCTTTCTCTACTGAGGTGCTTGTCCAGAAGAACCGGGACACAATCGCAGTAGTTCTCCCTGTGCCGCCTTAGCCGATATAGAGGAACGTAAGGCAGCAAAACATGGGAGCCAGGCAAACACAACTATTGACCCAAGACATGATTCGGAGCTAATGCATATAATGCTATAAGTTCGGGGTGCCGAACAACCACGAAGGTGTTCGGACTTTATTGCCGCATTATGGGTACAATGAAGCCCCTGGCATATTAAGGCATATTGCGGTGTACGGATGCCATTTGACAAAGAGTGTCAATAAGAAACAACAACAGATAAGCGTCATATAAAGCCACATGTTGTAATTGAATAACACGTCGATGCGTTCGAATACAAGTAATGTGATAAACAGAAATATGACTTCGGAACCTGCTGAGATCAGGCGGGAGGAGGCTCTGTGTGGATCTGGAGTGTAATCGGATGGTCATCAAGGGGAATATCTAAGGATTCCCTTACGCATTCGAGCTGTTTCCATGTCGCCAGTCCTGGCCTACGCAAAAGTGGACCTGCAAAGAAAGTGCAAAGAGATATTTGTGTGCCACGGAGCGGTTAAGCCGCGTTGTGTGGCCTATCCTAGTCGTGCCTCCGTTTACTGCCGGAGTGTTTTAATTGAGCTCCGGACGAGCCGGGCTATCCTGCCGCGAAGTACTTTGGACTCCCTTGACGGTGTCCGGGAGCTTGGCCGTTGACTTGAGGTTCGATTGAAAGATGCCACTCGTTGCTTCTGCTGTTAAGGCGGCGGTATACTCTTCGGCACACAGGGGGAGTTCGGCCTTGCCATTAACTGTTATGACGCCGTGCAGACCGGGCATCTTGAGCTTACGATAGGCGTAATGTGGCACTGCGTTGAATCGAGCAAACGTGGTTCGTTCAAGCAGTGCATGATAATTACTGCGAAAAGGGACGATGTCAAAGATTAACTCTTCGGTACGGTAATTGTCTGGTGATCCGAAAACTACCTCCAGAGTGATGGAGCATGTACAACGGACCTCCACACCTGGTATAACACCTTTAAAGGTGGTTTTAGTGGGTTTGATTATCGAAAGATCAATACCCATCTTGCACACTGTGTCCTGATACAGCGGGTTTAGACAGCTGCCTCCGTCCATAAGGACTCGTGTGAGGTGGAACCCGTCAATTATTGGGTCAAAGACTAGTGCGGCTAAATTTCCCTGATTGGTATTGGCCGGACGATCCATACGGTCTAAGGTGATCGGCCATAGTTTATATTGTGGGGCGACTGGCTCCGTTAAGTCGACATCCCTAAGAGTGCACATCCGTTCCAGCTTGGGAATGTGGGTGGCATTTATCATGTTCACCGTTTTGATTTGCGGGGGAAATTTCTTTTGTCCTCCTGTGTTCGGTGATCGGGGCTCCTCGTCGTTGTCATCGCTTTGAGACCCCTTCTCCTTGTTTTCGGCACCTGACCTGCCGGCTTGTTTGAAGACCCAGCATTCATTGTTGGTATGATTAGCTGGTGTTCCTGGGGTGCCATGAATTTGGCATGGATGGTCGAGTATGCGGTCCAGACTGGACGGGCCCGAATTGTTCTTTTTGAATGGCTTTTTCCGCTGACCGAACTCAGAGCCACTGAATCCGGCATTGACGGCCGTGTCTTTGGCATCATTGCCATTTTTGCGACGCTTTTGTTTGTTGCGTCGGGGCTTGCCGTTGCTATCTCTGGCCGCTGATGTGCCAGGATTGCTTGCGGTGCTGTTGCTACGAGCCAACCAGCTATCCTCGCCCGCACGAAAGCAGGTCATGAGTGTCGTGAGAGCTGCCATGGACTTCGGCTTTTCTTGGTCGAGATGTCGGGCAAGCCACTCATCACGGATGTTGTGCTTAAAGGCCGCTAGGGCTTCGGCATCCGGACAGTCAACAATTTGGTTCTATTTAGTTAGGAACCGAGTCCAGAATTTCCTGGCTGACTCTCTGGGCTGTTGGGTTATGTGACTTAAATCATCAGCATCTGGTGGTCGCACATAAGTGCCCTGGTAGTTATCCAGGAATGCGTCTACCAGGTTCTCCCAACTTCCAATGGAGTTTGCCGGCAAACTATTCAGCCAATGCCGAGCCGGTCCCTTGAGTTTTAGTGGGAGGTATTTGATGGCGTGTAGATCATCTCCACGAGCCATGTGAATGTGGAGAAAGAAATCTTCTGTCCATACCGCGGGGTCTGTTGTGCCATTGTATGATTCAATATTCACGGGTTTAAACCCTTCTGGGAATTCATGATCCATTACTTCGTCAGTGAAGCATAGGGGGTGTGCGGCGTCTCTATGTCGGGCTACATCACGACGCAGTTCAAATGAGTCTGGCCTATTGTATTCGGCCCAGCTGGATTTGTTTTTAGTATATCCGGCGTGACGGTCATCATCACGCATTGGGGCGCGCCCCCGTGATCCGTAGATCAATCTTGATTGTCCTTCTTTGTTCTCCAATTTGTCTCACAGCTCATGCGTGTAGCCCCAGGCCTTCGTGTTTTTGCTTGTTTGGCGACGGGGTGCGGGCTGGACTTTGGGCTGATATGCCGCTTTGTCTCGGCCACGAGGTGGCCGGCCAGCCGCATCCTGCGCTGGTAGTGTAGGTTTTAATGCCTCCTCCTCTAGTTGAGGTAGCAACCTGCGCTTTGGGTAACTTTTGGTTGGGTGCTCGAGACAGTATTCCTCGGCTGCCAGGACCTCGGTCCATCTATCAGTTAGCAGAACTTGATCAGCTTGAAGCTGCTGTTGCTTTTTCTTCAGGCTTTTTGCAGTGGCTATAAGCCGGCGCTTGAAGCGCTCCTGCTCGACGGGATCCTCAGGCACGATGAATTCTTCGTCGCCGAGGCTTACCTCGTTGTCGGAGAGAGGCATGTAATGGTTGTCCTCCGAATCTCCATCCATTGCCTGTTCATCAGGGCTAGCTTGCCCATCCTCCCGTCTGGCTTTCTCGAAGCTTGGCTGGGCGGCATTGTTTTCGTCTTCGGTATTATCCAGAGTGCTATTGTCTCCTGTGCCGGTATCACTATTTTTGCTATGGCGGGGCTTAGAGCGGCGCCGCTGACGTCAGCGCTTAGATTGTTTATCAAGGGGGTTATCCTCCATTGCCTCATCGCCATTGCTTTCTTTGGGTGTGCCTACCATATATATATCATATGATGAGGTGGTTGTCCAGCGCCCTGTGGGCGGTGGTTCCTGTTCTTCTCCGGCGTCGTCGTCCATACCGTCGATGTCTTCGGAGTCGAAATCATCGACAGTGGCTATCAAGTGGGTGGTGGGTGGGTAATGAATTTCTTCGTCGTCCGCTTCCCACTCAAGCCGGACATAGTTCGGCCAAGAGTCTCCTGATAGGGAGAAGGATTTTAATGAATTGAGCACGTCGCCCAAGGGCAAGTGCTAAAAGATATCCGTGGAGGTAAACTCCATGATCGGTGCCCAATCAAGTTCGATGGGCATAGATGTACGCGGTTCGGAGCCTGCGGCCGGAGACGAGTCTAGGGGTCCGACGATGTCGGCCTCATCGGAGGCGAAGTCTGTGTTTGGCTCTACGGCCGCTGAGTGTGCGACCTCTGTGGTGGGGTCCATCCACCCGTCCTTGGATGGCATGATCTGCTCCGGATTAAGAGTTGGGGCAGCTACAGGTGTGATCTCCTGAACACCGTGCGATGGCAGATCTAAGTCATGCTCATCGTAACTATTCGGCACACCTATCATGGGCTCGAATCCGTCGAAGATCAAGTCTCCGCGGTTGTCGGTGGTGTAGTTCAGGCTTCCAAACCTGACCTGATGACCAGGGGCGTGGCTATCGATCTGCTCCAGATGGCCAACCAAGTTGACCCATAGTGCGAAGCCGCCGAATACAAAGATCTGTCCGGGGAGGAAAACCTCGCCCTGGATCGCATCGTTGTAGATGATTGAAGGAGCCATCAAGCCTTACCGTGATGACACAGTGGAACTCTCAATGAAAGCACCAATGTCGGTGTCAAAACCGGCGGATCTCGGGTAGGGGGTCCCGAACTGTGCGTCTCAAGCTAATGGTAATAGGAGGCGGGAGACACAATGTTTACCCAGGTTCGGGCCCTCTCTATGGAGGTAATACCCTACTTCCTGCTTGATTGATCTTGATGATATGAGTATTACAAGAGTTGATCTACCACGAGATCATAGAGGCTAAACCCTAGAAGCTAGCCTATGATTATGATTGTTCTTGTCCTACGGACTAAACCCTCCGGTTTGTATAGACACGGAGGGGGCTAGGGTTACACAGAGTCGGTTACAGAGAAGGAAATCTTCATATCCGAACTGCCAAGCTTGCCTTCCACACAAAGGAGAGTCCCACCCGGACACGGGATGAAGTCTTCAATCTTGTATCTTCATAGTCCAATAATCCGGCACAAGTACATAGTCCAACTATCCGAGGACCCCCTAGTCCAGGACTCCCTCAGCGACCCTACTCTCCTCGGCTTCATCCAGAGTTGTGGTCAATGGGTATGCAGAGCCAAAAATTCATGCATGCTCAAGGTCATAGGCAGGGTGACCCACTGTCACCACTACTATTCATCATCGTCATGGACGTGCTCACATCTCTCATATCTAGAGTGCATGAGTGTGATGTTCTCAGCAGGATGTCGAGATGTTCCCTGATGCAGCGGACCTCCATATATGCTGATGATGTGGTCCTAATCATAAGGCCAACATATTTTGACCATAGATATTGTCTGGGAGGCGATGCATATTTTTGGGAGAGCATTAGGACTCCACGTCAACTATGCAAAATCTGCGGTGATCATGATCCGTGATGAAGGAGATAAGGAGTTGGTGGTCGCACCTCTTCCGTGGAAGATGAAAAATTTCCCTGTAAATACTTTTTTTTAGAAAAGTAGGATGACCTCCGGCCTCTGCATCTGGGCGATGCATACGACCACTTTATTAATTATTCTCACAAGACCTTACAAAATCAATACAACAGTAAGACTAAAGCCACCGTCTAAGCAACAAACTGTCGCTACACCTATCCAGTTGATGAAGGGGCGCAGATAGTCTGGGTCTAATACCAAACAGACATCGCAGCCAAGCCTAACATCTAAGACCTGAGACCCCAACCTAGCCACTTGCCAGGTCTGGGGCACACGCTGGTCCGGCGTGCTCTCAGAGGCCGCCGCCGCCAACTGCCACCGCTCCATCTTCAGAACTGTACTTATGCATCAACCTTGCTCGGTCCAGCTATCATCGATTCCACCACGGCACCCAACGACACCTCCTCCCTGCACGCAAATAGCTGAACACGTCGCGGTCGCCACTGATACACCTCAGCGCCATGCTGCCAAGTATCACCAGCCGACACAGCTTGAAGTCCTTGGAGGATCTGTCGTGCGTAGCACCTGCCGACCAGGCATGACCAAGCGTAGCACCTGTCGGTCAGACATGACTTGACATCTCCACCGAAGCTCCGTGCAAGACTAAGCCGCTCCACCTCCTGCCTCTGACTTCCAGCGCTACTCCACAAACGATGCTCCCAAGAGAGAAACGACACAGCAGTGCCACCATCGTCCGATCTGGAACACCAGATCCTAGGGTTTCCCCCGGAGCAGCACGAGTGAGTTGACATTAGTTACATGACGATGCCTTCATCAAGGTAACGGCATAGAACGCCGCCATCGCATGCCGTCGGCTCGGTTTTCACCGGCAACCATGTCTCCCCAACTCGCAGCCGGGACTAGATGATGGATCTCGAGATCCGATTACCAAGCATCTGGCCAGCCACCACCGACGAAGAAGATGACCACCACCACTGGCTACACCGGCCAGAATAGATCTGCCATGGGTGCCGCCAAGCAGTCCACCAGGCCCTCGACGCCGCCGCCGATCTAAAGCCAGATGACATGCCGCCGAAGACCGCATCGCGCCGCCGCCTGATCCAGGCCAGCCGTCGCAGCAACCGCCCGTGGCCCGAGGCAAGGCCGACCGCCGCCGCCGTCGAAGCCACCGTCGCTTCTAGATCGGCCGCACCTCCATGCATGTTGGGGTCCCGCCACCCCTGAGACACGGGAGGGAGGAAGAACCCCCGCCACCGCCGTCGGCCTCCGGGCGCAAGCCGGCGGCGTCCTCTGACGGCGACAGGAGGAGGGGAGGAGGATGGGCTAGGCCCCGGCGGCGGCTAGGGTTGGGGAGCCCGAGTCGCCCGAGCGGGGGGCGACCCATGCGAGTAATAAAACTTGACCTCCCTGCAAATACTTGGGTCTTCAACTTTCCATTTGGCAATTCCCACGCTCTGAATGGCAGCCTATTATGGACAGCGCACTCAACTTCATGTCGGGAAGGCAAAAAGGTCCCATTACTCGTGTAGGACGACTGATATTGGTTCACGATGTGGTTATGGCGATGCCATGCACCACCTACTGGTTGCCAATGCTCCAAAATGGGCACTTGAGTGTGTTAACAATAGATGTCGTGCTTTCTTCTGGGAGGGGGCAGATGTAATCCATGGAGGGAAGTGTTTAGTAGCATGACAGAGGGTATGCAGACACAAAGAGCTTGGCGGGCTAGGAGTTATGGACCTCGGGAGACATGAGCTCGCTTTGCGACTAGGTTGGGAATGGCTCAAGCCTACTGACACAACTAGACCGTGGTAGGGCCTAAAGATGGCACATGATCCATAAGTATAGATGGCATTCAACAACCTGGTTCACTGGCAGCTGGGGTCAGGTGAGAATGTGTTGTTTTGGAAAGATAAATGGATTAGAGGAGCTACGATAGAGGAGATTGCCCCGAACATCATGGCCCATATCTGCACCCAAACCATAAATTGAAGACTAGTTAAGGAGGGCTTACCTAATCATCGATGGCCTTCCGACATTTCAGGAGATCTCTCCACCAACGGACCGGTCTAGCTCATTAGACTGTGGGAAATTATTCTCTTAGTTTAGCTTGAACCCAACCGATAGTATGTGGCAATATGGCCTTGGAATGAGCGAGGGGTGTACACTCCTGCTTCGGCTTATCATATGCTCTTCATGGGTGAGATGAAGGTGGCTTTTGCTAGCTGGATATGGAAGTGTTGGGGGCCACTAACTTGCAAAATGTTCTTATGGTTGGCCATTCAATAACTAATCTAGACATACGACCGGAGGCTCAAACATGGTCTTCAAGAGGAGAGATCGCCATGCTTTCTTTGCGACCAAGAGGAAGATAATGTCGGCCATATCCTGCTCAAGTGCGTCTACTTGAGGAAAGTATGGCATTTGACATTCGTCAAGACTAGGATGGATCCATCACCGGTTCCCGCGGTGGCCGATAGACTGAAGCAATGGTGGGGAAACTCTTGCAAGCGCATAGCAAGATGCACCGAAAGGCGTTTGACTCTCTAGTCATGTTGGTTTGCTGGAGCCTTTGGAAGCAAATGAACATTCGATAGTTTCGTAATGCTACAACAACGGTCAGTACGTCGGACTTAGTAACAAAGATATTAGATGAGCTCTGTGTGGGCTCTGGGCTCTAGAAGGAGGGAGAGGAGTGAATTATCTATGTGTGTAGTAGCATATGAGAGTTGGAGTTGGGGTGGCGCGTTGCTTCAGCCGAGTTGTGGCTGTGAGGCTATTTTCTCTTGTACATTATCTCTCTATCTTCTGGAAAGCTTTTATTTACAAACTCTTCTATAAAGTTATGGTAGCAATTTGCACATTCTCAAAAAAAACATTGTTTCATTCTCAAGGCCCAACCCAACTAGCATCTTTTAGATTAGGCCCAACCCAATTAGGAAATTCATCAAACCCTTACTTTTCCTCACCCATGCGGGCGCTGGCGGTGCTGCATCCAGTCAAATCGGTGGCGGTGCGGCGCCTGCACGTTGACGGCTGCATTCTCAAGCGCGGAGCCTGCACACCGGCGTCTAGCTTGACCCACACACACCCCACCTTCCTAGCTTCTCCTGCCCCGCTTCATCTACCTCGCTGCTCAGCTGCACTAGCCTGCCCCGCGATGCCGGAGAACGCCGGCGGTTGCCTCTCTTGCCCCCGCACGCCGCACCAGCCTAAGCTCTGTCGGCTGACTGAGGTGAGCTGGACAGGGATTAATTGCTTCTTCGAGTTTTTTCGGATACCCTTCCGGTCCGAAGGCCTGCAACTGAAAGAGAAGCCTCTTCTTCCTCTTCTGTCTCGTCAGGCAAGCCTTCCCTCCCGGAAAAGAATTCTATGAGACCAGGTCTCATGGGTTAGCAGGTGATCATGCTAAGTCCTCGTTAATCAAGTTCATATTTTAATTACGTGTATGTGATTTGATTAACTAGCACCGTGGCCCCCTCCCCTGTCCGGCCCTCCTCCACCCTCCTCTCTCCCTCGCGGTCGAGGGCCACCGCCGAACAAAGCCCAGGCAGTGCCGGTGGCGGCGGGGCCTCTCCCTGGTGCGGCCCTCTCTCTCCTCTAGCGGCGGCGTGAGGCCTCCTGGCGGTGTGGTGCGATGAAGCTCCGGCGTCGGCTTGGTTCTGTTGCAGGGGTGAAGGCCAGGACTCCGTCTGGTGGTGCTGCCTCTGTGGCGGCTGCGGCATGGGGCTCTTGACCCCCGTTCTCGATCTGCATCTGGGTGGTGCTCGGGCATGTGCCGTAGCGGCATGACATGCGTGGTGTTCATCGGATCTCAGCGGCCTCTGGGCACCGTGGCAGTGCCAGCAGCGGTGTATACTCCGCGTGGTGGTGCTGACGAAGGCGGTGTGCACTCAGAGTGGTGGTTCGGGCTGCTATGGCGTCGCTTGGCAGTGCTACCTCGGCGGCGGCAACTGTCTGGAGCTCTGCTTCTGCCTGCGTTGATGATGGTGGAGCGTGACGATGCGGCTCAACGACGAGGTGTTGTGGCCACGGCGGAGTGTACCAATTTGGGCGGTGTTCGCCCATGCCATGCCGGTGGGCAGGGATGTAGGTGTGTGACGAGATAGATGAAAGTCCTACATGGCTTCAGCCGATGCCAGCGGTGACAACGCCCATGGATGCCATTCACCTCCTTGGTGGCAGCGTTGTGGTGCGTCGGCACCTCACTCTTTCTCACTTGGTGTGGTTGTCCTCCAGGTGAAAGCTTATATTCGAATCCGGATTGACTATGGAGGCGTCCTTGGCATCGTTGCTCTATTGGGAGCATCGTTTTGGAGACATGGCTTGGAGGTCCTTTTGAGTTCCTTTGGTGCTCGCCGCAGTTTCGGCTTGGTCTTCTGGAGCGCTATGCACACCGTCGAGAATGATTCCAAGATGACGACTTTCTCGAGGCTATCCGAGTCGCCCCACCCACCTGCCGACTCGTTTAGGCCATCAAGGGTGGTCGGTGCGTAGGCAGATGGTTTCTTTTGGAGTTGTTGCTCTTTGGAGGTGAACGGCGTTGGTGGAGACGCGGCTTGGTTTGGCACTTTGGTCAAGTTAGGAACAGCCTCTCTTGCGTTGTGGTTGTATTGTGTGCGTTTGTGGCGGAGTTCATCTTGCTTCTCACAGGGATGTGGTGAGAGCTCTTTCTTGTGTTCAACCCTCTGCCTTATACGTGTAAAGCTAAGGCACACAATTTGCGGGCTCTCGATTTTTTTTTAACTAGCACCGTTAATCCAGTATTAAGTTTTGATATTGTTCCACTAAGCATGTTTATGTTAATGACATTCTATAAGTTCTAATGATCCATGTTTAGTTTTTCTTTGCCGTCAATGGTGTTAGGTGATTATCCCGTTTATTTGCCCCAAATAAGGTGATGATCCCGTTTATTCCGTAAATGCCACGGCTGGTGCTAATTAACAATCATTTTTTAGTTAATTTCTGTTAATAAGATAACGTTAATGATTCGAATATTAGCAAGCCATTGGCCCGAAAAGAATTTAGAAGAGGGAAACTGCATGTTGGCGAACCCTAAACAAAATTCCCCGATTTCAAGAACAATAACACTAGCACAATGCCCAAATTCCCGAACCACTGATGAAATCAACCAAATGTCGGCTCAGGATAGTCACCTAATGATGCCGGGTCGTTCACTTCCTCCGGGATCCCGCACGGCCGCCGCCGCGCGAGGGCACCGACTCCGCGACGCCGTGGTCTCTCTGGACGACGGGCGGAATGTTGGCGCCGCCGTGTCGCATAAATGGACGAGGACGCTCCTCGTCACCAAAACGAAGCCCGGCACCGGCGCCCCCATCTCTCCACCGCGCCACCGCAACCGTCATCGCGCCGACGCAGGAAGCCACGTTCGACCGAGCAGCGCGCGGGATCTCTTCTCTGCACGCTGATCCGGCGAACGGAGCCGCCGCGCCGCCTTTGGCCGGGTTGCCGTGCACCTCCTGGACCGGCGGTCGCTGCGCCGCCGCTCGCCGGTTTTGCCTCGTTCGTGGCCCGTAGCAACCGTCCGATCAGAGCATGTGTAACAGAGCTCTCAACCTGGTCAAACCCTCAAAATAACAGTCAGTTTGAGGGTTGAGCAAAAAAAAGCGCATCCTCAAATCTCTAAACCCTCAAAAAGAAAATAGGCCCAACCCTTAACTTCGAGTCCAACCTGCACTAGTGAGGGTTCGGGTCAATTTTCCACGCCGAACCCTCACTCGGTCAACGTCCGCGCGGGAGAGAAATTTCCCCCACCTTCCTCCCTCCTCCTCCACCCGACCTCGACC